>NC_140945.1:65403119-65405619 GCF_014529385.1 Adiantum capillus-veneris | reverse complement strand
GACACCATGTCTTTAAGGCAGACACTATTACATAGAGTTCGCATTTGTAAGCAGAATAATTTTGCTGAGTTGCATCCAACTTCTTACTTTCAAATGCAATTGGCCGTCCGTCTTGTAACAGGACTGCTCCAATAGCATGGTCACTGGCATCCATTTCCAAAACGAATGGTTTCAAAGGATCTACAATAGCCAGTATAGGAGCTGTAGCTAATGCATCTTTGAGTGTTTGAAAACTCTGCTGTTGAGCGGAACCCCACAGAAAAGCCTTACCTTGCCTTTTAGTTGGTCCGTCATAGGTACAACAAGGTGAGCATAGTTTTTAACGAACCTTCGGTAAAAACCTGCAAAGCCTAAAAAGATATGTAATTCTTCCACATTTTTAGGAGGTGGCCATTTCCGGATGGTATCCACTTTGGATTGATCCATGTATAGGCCATTAGCTGAAATAACATGCCCTAAATAATAAATTTCTTCCTTGAGAAAATCACATTTCGATTCCTTGGCATATAACTTGTTTGCACGTAACAACTCAAACACCTGCCTGAGATTTTTTAAGTGCTCTTCTTCAGAAGCACTATAAACTAGAATGTCATCGAGGAACACAATGACAAATTTGCCCAAATATGGTTTCAAGACACTATCCATAAGTGTCATGAATGGCGCGGGCGCATTGGTTAACCCGAAGGGCATCACCAAAAACTCGTAATGTCCAAACCGTGTTCGGAATGCAGTCTTAGGTATATCGGCAAGCCGAATACGGACTTGGTGATATCTTGACCGCAAGTCGATTTTCGTAAAAATGCGAGCATGAGTTAGCTTATCAAATAACTCATCTACCCTTGGCAATGGGTATTTTTTCTTAACTGTAACCGCATTTAAACCCTGGTAGTCTACGCACATGCGCATACTACCATCCTTTTTCTTCACCAAAAGGATAGGCGAAGTCCATGGTGAAGAACTGGGTTGTATAAACCCTCTGCTAAGGTAGTCAGGAAGCTGACGTTCCACCTCAGCAGCCTCTGAGTAACTCATACGGTAAGGTGGTTATCTAACAAGTTTACAGCCTGCAGCCACGTCAATGCCATGTTGCACTGAGTGTGTCGGTGGTAAACCTGATGGAAAATCATTAGGAAAGACATCTTGAAATTCCTTTAACAATTTTTGCAACTGATTAGCAACGTTTTCTTGTGTAGAATTAGAAATTGGCGGAATAGAGGAGAGGGAAGCATGCGGCGTTGAGGAATGTTCAACAGACTCAATGTTACAAAGAAAATGAGACAGTGAGTAACTTGTTCTATTTCATTATCAGAAACGAGCTGCATAAGCTCGACAATACAAATCAGTGGTGATGATGGTATATCCTTTTCTCCTAACAACAACACATGTGTGCCATGGGAATCAAACATTAAACTGTTGTGGTCCTAGGCTATGCAACCACTCCCTACCAAGAACCACATCAGTCCTTTCCATGCTCATAACTTGAAAATCCAAACAAGTAGAGTACCCTTGTACTTCCAATGGAACAACTCGGCATTGAGTATCCCATATTTCACTATCATGTCCATTCATCATTGCTACCTTGTAGCGGTGGGTACTCAGAGTTTGAGGCAGTTTGAGCTTTTTCACCAATCCATAATTGATGAAGTTGTGCGTAGCACCATCATCTACCAAGATGCGCACTTTGTGCCCTTGCAGATATCCATGCATACATACTAACTCATGTGGTCCAAAGGTTTGTTGCCACATGGAAGCTGTGAGACAGCATTCATGCACCACCTCAGTGTGTGTTACTTCCACTGTAGAGAACTTGGAGGAAGACTCGAGAGGCAGTAGTTGCACCATGTGCACTGCTTTCTCCTTCCCCTGGGCAGTAGATTTTCCCTTGGGACAATCCTTTTTGCCATGGCCTCTTCCTAAGCATTGAAAACATAGATTCTCTTTCTTGGCCTTATCAAAATCCTCAGGGGAGAGAGGACCCCTGGACCCCTTGGGTTTTTTACATGCATCTGAATTAGCAACTATAAATTTTCTTTTATTGTGTCCGTACTGAGTGCGTGTGTTACTATGTGTACTAGCAGGCACGTTACTGTTATGTGTTTTCTTATCATCAGGGTCATCATGAATATGTGCTTTCACTATGGCTTCCTCAAGTGTTTTAGGGTCCTGGGATTTGACATACTTCTTAAGTTTTGGAGTCAGACCTCGTATGAACCCTCGTACTTGTTGAAAGGTAACCAAGCCTTCCAACTTGAGGATAACATCCCTATAGTGAGAGATATATTCAAGGAGTGACGGATATTGGCGCATGGAACACGTGTCCCAAGCGGTCCAATTCCGATCGGCCTCGTTTGTAGGAAAAAATTCCTTGCTAAACATTGATTGAAAGGCTGGCCAACTCTGTGGTATGATGTTATTCTCCTTGAGAGACATCCACCATTTGTAGGCCTTGCCTTCCAGAGTTAAGCTCGTTTGTAGAGCTCTTACTGCATACGGAGTTCGC